>NW_024467861.1:3552971-3582654 GCF_001890705.1 Aspergillus sydowii CBS 593.65 | reverse complement strand
ATTATCTACTATTATCTACTATTATCTACTATTATCTACTATTATCTACTATTATCTACTATTATCTACTATTATCTACTATTATCTACTATTATTATACTATTAGGATTACTAACCTGTTTAATTAAGTATTAATAATTTAGAATTATTTTAATATATATCTCTAAAAAAAATATCTAAGTCTACTACTAATATCTTTAGTCTAATTCTTAAAGTAATTTAAATAAAAAGAGCATCTCTAGTAAAATCTCTCTATTAAATAGAATTTCTAAAAGAATAAGTCTTATAATAATAATAATTCTAATATTTCTAGATCTTATTATAATAATAATACTTATAATAATTGTCCCTATAATTAAAATAATATATAATAATAACTAGCTAACCAGTAATATTCTTAAAATAATTTAATATTCTATCTAGTATACTAGCTATTTTACTAGCAGCTATATAGTCAGAGTTATACTCTATAAAATATATACTAAAATTACTATCTATAGTAAAGCCTAAGCCTGAGCTAAAGCTTATATAGATTTAATACTAATTCTTTAAGATTTCTATATAATAAATCTACTATAAGCCCTCACCAGAACCAGCTATAATAAGTAATATTAAATTAGAAAAGAGATTATAAGAATTATTAACTATAAAATTAATATATAGCTAATAATTATACTTATAGTACTAATATTAAATCTCTTAATACTGATATCTCTAGTTACTATATAAAATAACTAGTTATATCTATATTCTAAACCTGCCTGTACTAGTTCCTATAGATCTAACTAGATTTATAATTATTCTTATATCTTATATAAATATCTCTTATCTAAACTATCTATATACTATAGTAATACTATAGAAGAAATTAATACTAAAGCTAATATTAATTCTAGATCTAATATTAATCTTACTAATACTATAATTATTAATACTAAAGAATCTATTTATCTAGAGTCTAATATATTTAATATTGAGAATCCTACCTATAGTGCTTGCTATACTAAATTTAAATTAAATAATAAGCTATATCTATATTTACCTGAATATATCCTAGAATATAATAGTATCTAAGAACTAAAATTATCTAAAGATTATAATACTTTAATTACTACTCTCTATATTATATTTATAGTAATACTTTTAGAGATATATAATTATTTTTTATATTAAGCTAGAAGTAACTAATTTCTTTAGTCTTCTAGTATCTAGTAAGTCTATTATTATTAGTATTAGTATTAATATTAATATTAGTATTAGTATTATTTTTATTTCTATTATAGTTAAAGCTATCAGAACTATTAGAATTATTAGAATAATTATTAGAAAGATTTTAACAGTAAGTAGTTTATTAACTTTAGATATATTTAGTATACTTATATTCCTTATATTATTAATAATCAAGCTATTCTTAGAATTAAATAAAGTAATAATTAGTATATTCTTAATTTTATTAAAGTAAGTATTAGAGATTATATAAGCTATATTCAGGCTAAATATTATAGGAATACTAAGTATTACTTAGACTAAGATATATAGGATTTTTTAGGATTTATTATAGAATAATTATTAAATTAAAAGTTAAAATCTTAAGGTTATATTTAAGTATATATATATTTTAGATTTATATTTTATATAAGTTAAGAAATAAATTTAGTAGCTATTAATTTAGGTTTAGAATTATTAAGAGAGTTCTTAATAAAATTTTTAGTTATAGAAATTAGCTTAGTTTATTTAGGATAAGCTAATTTTAAAACTAGATATTTTATTACTTTTATAATATATTTTATAAGCATGGTTATTAACAGTAAGAATATTTAGTAAATAGTATAAAGATAATAAGTAATTTAAAGCCTTATCTTTATTATTAGATATTATTAATAATCTAGATATACTTTATAAGAATATCCTAATAATTTTTTAAGTTTAGTATAGTTAACTTCAGAAAGTAAGTTTTTTATAATCTATAAAAAATAATTAAATAAATTTTAAGATTTAATAAAACTTTACTAGTTTAATAATAGCTTAGTTTAATAAAGATTTTAATATCTTTTAATTAGATAGAAATCTAATATTTCAGCTAGATTTTAAAGAGGGGCGTGCTGTATATATACCTTAACTACTCTATATATACCCCTATTAGCTACACGCACACTATTTAAATCTAGATAGAAAAGAACCAGCATGTAATTAACTTATTATTCTATATCTAAGTAAAACCACCTGATTTAGAGGTTATATAGTAATAAAGTCTTAACTAAAAGACTATTATTACTATAAGCTAATAGCTCGCGATTTTAAACCCTATAGAGTATTATACTATATAAGTATATAAGTACTCAGGTAACTAATCCTACACGTGCCACAGGCCTTATATCAACTAATAATATTAATTATTATCTATTTATCTAACTAGATTAGCTATATATTTATTCAGGTATCTATTAGAATCTTCTAAATTACCTATATTTAGATTCTCTCTAGAGACTATAATATTATTACTTTTACTGAATTTAGATGTTATTAAAGTTAAGGTAGTGATTAGTTATTAGTTAATCTATCAAGTCCACTACCTGGAATCTAATATTCTAGATATTAGCTATAAAGTCACTAGTATTAGCAAGCTTGAGATAGCTTTTATATGAGATTATAAGCTAGTAGGTCAACACGTGACTAAAGATATATATATAGCTAATAGAGGTGTATATAGAGTACGCTCCTGGATAAAGGTCTAGATAGAGCTATTACAGAAGAAGATTCAGGAATAGATTAAATATCTAATTTATTGTATAAAAGAGATAATTAAGTATAAGAGAGGTAATAAATATAGAAAAGACTGCGCAGACTATAATATATAGTACTAGAAGGGTTATAAAGTTAAAGAACAGCTTTTTATATATATAGATCTTTCTTAAATAGTTATTCTAGCTTCTATAAATAATAGTAATAAAAGATAGGCTACATATAGCTTTAATTTTATAATTTTAAATAATTTTAGATATATTATTTTTATTTAGTTATGCTTAAGGACTGTTAGAATATATTACTATATAAATTTATATATAATCCTGTTCAGCTGTTATACAGGTATGCCAAGATTACTAGTACTATACTAAAACTTTTAGTACACGCCTCTGTAATTCAGGCTTAATAAAATTTTTACTTAAAAAAAATTTATAATTTAAGAAAAAATAAAAAACTTATAGCTTATTTAAAGTATTTTAGAAAATAAGAATACCTTTTTAATAATATACTAGTAACTTTATTTCTTATAATCTTAAAGAAATAGAGGAATTAGAAAGATTAAAAAAAAAAAAAGAAATAATAGAAGAAAATAAAAAAATAAATTTATTAATTTAAGATTAATAAAATCTATTCTTTACTTTCTATTATTTTAATTTATATTATTATAGCCTTTTATCTTCTATACTTAATATTTTTTTTAACTAGATAGCTTTTAATTAATTTCTATATATTATTTTTATATAATTAGCTAACTTATTTAATAAGATAATAAAATTACTCTTATTTAAATCTTTATTCTAAGATTTTTTTAATTTTCTCTTCTTTAATATTAGTTATTTTATTTTTAGTATTTTCTAGATTTACTATTAGTTTAAGTAATAATATATAAAATACTAGATAAACTTATATTTTTACTAGTAATATTAAGTAGTAATTATTATTTATACTTCTTTTTTTTTTTAAAAAAGTCTATATTTTATAATATTAAGTTTATTATTAAATTATCTACTCTAAATATTAAAATTCTTTCTTTTTATTATTTATTATAGTAGATAGACTTTCTCTCTTTCTTTAAATTATAGTAAAATTTTATTTTTTCTTCTACTTATCTAATATTTTCTATAATAGATTTAAATATAAAATTTATATTAGTACTATTTTTAATTATTCTTTAACTAGTAGTATTTTCTAATTTATTTTATAATTATATTCTAGATTTCTAATATAAGATATAATATCTATTATAATATTCTATATATTACTAATAGTAAACTATATTATTAGTAATAATCTAATCTAATTATCTTGATTCTAGTCTAGGTAGTATTATATATATTATTTAATTAATTAGATTATACTTTTTATTTATCTATTTATTTACTAGTAATTAATAGTTAATAGATTAAATATTATCCTGCAGGCTTCTATAAGTATTTTCTAGAATTTTAATAAAAATAGCTTATTTTAATTAAATATAATTTATTAAAGTAGTTCTATTTAAAGAAATACTTCTCTTAGTAATAGTAGTATTAATTATTTTATAATAATATTTTATTTTACTAGCTGAATAATTATATACTTTATTAATTTATATATTATTATAATTATATTAGTATAGGTAATTCCTATAATAGAATCTTTTAATAATAATAGTCCTTAAATAAAGTTTACTATAATACTTTTCTATAATTTTTCTAGTATCTCTAATATCTATATTTTTTTAAATAGCTAGTAATATACTAGTTTATTTTAATTATACTCTTTATATTATATAATATAGTCTTAGATTCATTAATATATTTATAGAAAATAATATACTTATTAGATTTTTTTATTATTAATTAATCCTCTAATATCTTTTATATAGTAAGTTATAATATTACTAAATTATTTTCTTACTATATTATCAGGTACTATAATTACTCTATTCTATATAATAATCCTATTTTATTCTTTAAGGTATATACTATAGAATCTCTAATTTTAAAAATTTTTATTAGTCTTTTACTTTCTTTTAAATTAAATTAGAAATTTATAGTTATTAATTATTATTATTATAACTAGTTAAGTATCCTGGTTTAATTAGAACCTATTCTAGTTTTTTTATAGTGGATTAATCTCTAAATTCTTAATATTAATTATTAATATTAATTATTAATATTAATTATATAGTCTAGTTATTAATATTAACTTAATATATTAGTAGTAATTTTTTTTTCTATTAATATATTAATTCTAAATTTAAATTTTAAGAAATATTAAATCTATTATATTTATTATCTAATTAATTTTGTATAGATTATAAAATATATTAAATTTTTATAATCTATCTATATAATTACCTTTTTTCTTAACTTAAAGATAGTATTTCTAGTACTTAAACTTTTCTATAATTATAATTATTTCTTAATTNTAATTATTATAATTTTATTTAACTTAAATTAATTATTTTAAAAGATAATAGGTTATAATTTCCTATTTTTTCTATTTAAGTATTAATTTAATAGCTTCTCTTAATATATTTATCTTTATCTATATTTTCTTATCTAGATTAAATAATACAAAGATAAATAAGTCTTTAATTAATTATCTTATTATTTTAAATACTTCTTATTCTTTAAATTTTTATATAAATAATTAATTATCCTATAATGGCTTTATAATTAGTTATATAATTTTTAAGTACTTAAATAAATATTATTATATATATTTAATAATTCTTAAGAATTTTTAAATTCTCTTCTTATCTTATAGTACAGGCTAGTTAGATATTATTTTAATCTTTTCTAGTAGTTTATAAAGATAGGCTCGGGAATTAATAAAAAATAATAAATTAGAGATAATAGAAGATAGTTCTTAATAATTATAGAAAATACTATAATTAAAGAAAGAAGAAGCAGGGTAATACTCTATATTAATTTTAATAAAAATAATAATTTTAGGGCTATTATATTAATTTTAATACAGGAAAAATAATAATTTAATTAAAGTAATATCTAGATCTTTCCTAGATATACTATCAACTATTATAAAAGAACTTTGTTAAAGTTATTAATAGGTTTATTTAATAATAGTAAAAACTTATATAGAGCGAGGAATTAATAAAACCAGGCGGGGTAGAAGACCACTGCTTCGGGATAACTAACTAGCCGGGACTAGGCCGGACCAGGGATAGCATTGATGTCAAAGATAACAGGAATAGATAATGGTCAGGTAGAGAATCTGTCTCAGGAAGGCAATAGAATAGAAAAGAATTAATAGTATTAATATTAACTAGTCCTTATTTCTCCTAATTACTGCAGACTTGCAAGATAATAAGATAATTAGAATAGTAGATATAGTAATAATAAAGTCATATAATTAAAAATTATAAGATTATATAAATTAGATTTTTATAGGGTATCTCTAATATCTATTTAGAAGTATCCTGATAGTATTCTATAATAATTACCTCTCTATTATATAATAATCAGCCTGATTATAACTTACAAAATCTAGAATATTAGTCTTAGTATTAGGTTATAGATAGCCTTATCTTCAAGGGTTAGTATATAGTTATATAGTAAGATTATATTAGTAGTATTCTATCTTATATATATAGTAGAGTAAATAAAATAATTTCTAGTACTAGATTAATTCTAGTTTAGTTATATTTCTTTATTTATTATAGTATAAGTTAGTTAAGTAGATTATTATTATAAATCTTACTCTATATTATAATAGATAGATACTAGAATAGGATATTATACTTAAAATAAAGACTTACTTATTATTAGTATATTTTAATTATGTATATATATATTATATTAGGACTGCTTTATATTAGATTTATTTTTTTAATAGTCTTTTTTAGATTTCTTTATTTAAGAATTTAGTTTTTTTCTATTAGTATTTTAATATTTATTCTTTATTATCTTTTTTTATATATTAATAATATTAATTTTATATTTATCTTTATAAGCTTCTTTTAATTAAAATTATACTAAAAATCTAATATACTATTTCTAAGTATCTATAAAGAACTTAATTTATTTTCTACTAAAGCTATTTATTTATAGCTATAGAATAGTTTAATTCTACTAGTAATATAATATTTAAGATCTACTATTATTTTAATAGTATAGTAAGTATCTTATATAAGTAATATTATACCTGCAATTCTATTTATAAGCCTGTAAATATATTATTAGTATAATATCTAAATATTAATTTAGTTATAGTTTAGTTATTAATCTATTTATTATTTAGATAGCTACCCGCGGGTATCTTAGAAGATATTTTTAATTTAATTCTATTATTAGAGTTTCTTAAGGACTTTTAGACTAAATAAAATAATATATATTTCTTTAATAAAGTAATACAAGATATTACTACTTCTACTAGTTTTAAGCTTATAAAAGCTTTTATTTCTATTATAAAAGTATATTAAACTAGGCATGCCCTTATTATAATTAAGAAAATAACTATATAGAAGATATATTCTACTAGTATTTTATCTTTAAAGAAGCTGTATTTTAATATATTTTTAGATATATTCTTAATATAAGATATTCTTAGTTAAATATTATATCTTACTTACTGCTCTACTAAAATCTAATTAAAATAGTATAGTAGCTAAATATAATATTTATTTTTTTATTAATCTTCTATTAGTTTAAGTCTAATAATATTAGTTTTAATTCTTAGATAGCAGCTAAACAGGCCTGCTATAATACTATTAAAATAAGATATTATACTATCTTTAGTAGAATTAATATTATAGAGAGAACTATATAAATTAAGATATTAGATAAAAAGTTCCTTAGTATTTTATATAAAATTTAATAATATTTTATTACTTTTTACTGGATTTTTATAATAGTTAATATATTTAGATTTTTCTAGAGTTTTAGTAACTTTCTAAGATAATAATATCTATAATTTTATAAATTTATATTATAATAATATCTCTTAGTCTTTTTTTAAATATAGCTACTAGTTTTAGAATATTTAGATAATTTTTCATTATCTATTAATTATATTCTATGGGTGAATCTTTCTATTTTACTAAATAAAAAAATTTATTATCCTACTATTTCTAATCTTAGATCTTGTTAGCTTGCTACTTATTAGAATTATTAAGATTAGGTATAGTAAGAGAATCTTTTAATTCTTTATTCCAGGACTCTAAAAGATCTCGAGATATAGAAGATATTATAAATTTAATTATATTTATTAAATAAAGTTAATTAATATACTTATAAACTAATAGTAGAAAGAATATAAAATAGTCTAATAAATTAAGATACTAGTTTTTATAATAAAACTTTTAGATTTAAATATTTTATTAATAGCTTGACTAAAGATTTAACTTTAAAATTTATACTTTTATAATATTTATTATAATTTTTTCTATAGTTAATTTAATTTAAATACTTATTCTATTATAGCTAGGACTTCTTTTAAAAAATTATCCTTAATCTAGTAAAAAAAATCTAGCTAGTAGCTATATAAAACTTTAAAGAGTAAAGTTTTTATAGTTAAGTTAGTAATATTATTATAAGTAAATTAAGCTAATAATAATAACTTTAACTAATTTAATTAGTTTTTATTAATAAAATATCTTAGATAATACTTAATAACTTAGTTAATATATTCTATCTAACTACTAGTTTAAGATTAGAAGATAGTTAATAATTATAGTTTTATATAATAAAAATAAGCTATCTTTAACCAGTAGTTACTAGTAAATAAGGATCTTTAGTCCAATATTATCCCTTTTATTAGTCTATATTAGAGTTTAACTTCTTAATAGTATAGCTTAGCAAGCTATAGTATAGTAATTATAGTAAAAACAGGAATAAATATATACTATTTTATTAGTTAATTAATAATATGATTTCCCGAGATAGTAGTACTTGGTGGTATCGACAGCTCCGGTGTATATCGGAGACGCCGATACCCGAGAAGTCCTATCCTCGGGTGATTTGATAACAGGATATCAGAGAAGGTCCACTATCAGATAGTTCTATTGCCGATAGTTCAGCTTGATTATATATAGGAAGTATAGATAGCCGTAGTTAGAACAACAAGAACGCCGGGGAGTGAGCCTTCAGGCTGCACTCCAGCATTTCGATGACTTCGATATTTACCGAACCTCGGGATGTTATCACAATAATAATAAGTATAGTATTAACAGGTTAATTATTATTTTTAGTTATAGATAAACTATTTATAAAGTCTATGCTTAATTCTTTAAATAAATAATTTAGTATAAGAAATACTTTTAATTTATTTTAGAACTAATAAGTTTAGGTAATAGTCCCTTAATATATTAGATAGTTCTAGATATATTTATAAATAAATATTTATATTCCAGTCTAATAGAAGTTCTATTTTATAAATAACTTAATATAGTTTTAATTAAAGTATTCTAATAATAGGGTATATAATATAAGAATAAAATTTTATTTTAAAGTATCTAATTTAGTAGTATAAAAAAATAATTCTTAAAATAAAGTAACTATTTATAATTAATAATCTAATTTTTAGATTTAGTTTTTATCTCTTTATAATTTTTATATATAATTTTATATTTTAGTATTATTTTATTAGATATCTATAATTAAATTTATAAGACTTTTAGATATAATATTTAAATAAATATTCTTTTAGATAATAGTTTCTTAAATTAAAATATTTTAAAAGATCTAATTAGTCTTTAAATTATTTTATATAGTTAGTTAGCTAATTCTATACTAGTATTAATAAGAGTACTTTATACTTTATAAATATTAAATCCAGGACTCTTCTATTTAGATATCTTATTTAATTTAAACTAGATTTTATATATATAAAGATTAGAGACTATTAAGTATAAAATATTAATAATCTATTATTAAATTAATACTAATAATTTATCTTTTAGGATCTAATTATTAAACTCTTTATAAATTCTAAATAAACTATCTACTAGATTATTTTTCCTAGCTTAGTACTTAATAATAAAATTAATAGAGTTAGATATAAGTACTAGTAAGCTTATCTACTATTTATATAAGATTGCTTTATAAATTCTTATAGATTTTAATAATCTAATAATACTTTAAGAATATAGTAACTGCCCTTTAAGTATTATTATTAATATTTAAATAAATAAATAAATAATAATAAAAAGTTCTTAATCTAGAGTTAAATAATTAATTTTAGTATCTTTAAATTTATAAGATTAAAAAATAATAAAATAATACTTTCTATTAAAATCTAGCTAGAATAATATTCCTGCTATTCTATATTTAGAGATATCTATTTCTAATTAAATAGATTATAATAGATTAAAATGATTAAAATAAATAAAAAAAGAAGCTAATTAAAAGATAAATTTTAATTATTAAAAACTATTATTTTAAAGTTATTTATATATAAATCTTCTAGTTTCTTTCTATTAAAACTTTCTTTTAATAATTCTATTGAAGAGAGAGTAATCTGAGAATAATTATAAATAAATTATTAATAAAAATTATAAAATCTTAAGAAAATTTATAATTTTTAGAAAATTATTAGTTCAGGTTAATTAGTAATATTTTAGATATATTCTAGATCTATTTCTATATTATCTTCTAAGATAATATAGAAATAGGAATTGTAATATATATTTTTTAGATTAAGTTTAGAAAAATATTTTATTTCTGAAAGTTAATCTAAGACCTCTAAAATAAGTAGTAATAAATAATAATTTTTAATAATAACTTTATTTAATTCTTAATAGTCTATATATAATTATAGACTACATTTTTTTAAAGATAAAGAGAATAGATACTCCTACTAGACTAAAAAAGAATTAAATATAACTATATTTAATATTTTTTTATTTATATTTTTATAATATAGTTAATTTAGCTTTAGAGAGAGAATATATTAATTTTTATAGAGATAATTTCTTATTGATAACTTTAATTATATATTATATTATTTTAGAAGAGGGTAAGATCTTTACCTCTTCTTTTAAAAAAATATTATAGAATAGTTTAAATTTAATAAATAAGATCTATATACTTTCTATTTATAAAATATTCAGATTACTAGATAGCTATATCTCTTCAGCTATTTTGGCTACTATAAAGATATAGATATAAATTTTATATACTTTTATTTTATATCTATTAAGTAGTTTTATATCCTGAGATTAATACTATTATTATTATATTAGAATATTAAGCTAGATTTAATATTACTATATAGTAATTATTAATAATAGAATAGGACTATTTTTAGAGAATAAGTTTTAATTTATAGTAATATAAGATTAGTTAAAAGATTATATAGTTCTATAAAAATCTATAGCTTAAATTAGTACTAAATAAATACTTAAAAGTAGAGATCTATAATTTATCTATTATTTTTATAATAGAATAGATAAGTTTATATTATTATAACTATAGCTTTTTTATTAATATATAATTAATAAGATTAAGTTCTATACAGGTATTTAAATTAGCTTTATAATTATATATTAATTTATTACTAGTTAAAGAATAAATTTAGATAGAAGTATAAAATTATTTTACTATATTTATTTTAGACTATAGATCTAAAGTAAGAGATTTTATTTTAGATTAATATTATTTTCTAATAAATCCTGTAACTTTTTATTACTAGATATCTGGTATTTCTCTATAATAATTATTAATAGATTTTTATTAATCTAGATTAATTATATCTTAACTTATAAATATTATATATAATTATTCTTAGATTAATTTAAATTAATTTTTTTATTTAGGTATTAATCTATTAAGTATTCTAGTAGGTTATAAATATAATAATAGAATTTCAATAATCAGTTTTATTTTAATAAATATTCTTTAATATTTATAATAGGATATTTTATAGACATAAGTTAATTATCTTAGATACTTAGAATAATTTAGATTCTATTTTACTACTTCTATTTTATTCTAGAATTAGATTACTACTAATACTATTTAATCTTTTATTTTTAATAAATTAATCAGTATTCTTCTATCTTAGTTTTTAATTTAAATCTTAATTTAATATAGAAGTTATTAATATACTTATTCTTCTTTAGATACTTATTTAAAATTTTATTCTAATAAGTCTAAATAGGCATGAAAATCCTTCAGATCTTGACTAGAATATTATTATATAGTATTTAAAGCTATTATTATATTAGCTTATATTATTAAAAGATTTTTTAATAAGAGTAATTATCTATTCTTTAAAATATTTCTAAATTTTAATCTTAGAATAGGATACTTCTAATATTTTCTAAATAAAGTATTAGTCTTATTATTAGTAGTAAATAGACTTTATTAAATCAAGAGTATAGAGGATCTTTTAAGTATTATATTAATAATTCTAGAATACTTCTTTAAATCTTATTTAATATCTAGTTATCTACTAACTACTCTAATTAATCCTGTACTTTAGAATTTAAATAAAATTTTTTAATATTAGTTATTTTAATTTTACTTTACTACTTAAATAGAGATAACACTTTAATATACTCATATTCTTCTTCTATAATACTATTAAGATACTTATTTTTCTTTTAGAAATTTGTCACGGAATACCATCGGGACACCCCCGAATTGGTATCAGAGACACTCTGCAAGGGTCTAATCAATATAACCTCATGACTTTCAACTATGTGACTTCATTATTACTATATCTACTATTCTAATTGTCTTATTATCTTACAAGTCCCCAGTAATTGGGAGGAGCAAGGATTAGTTAATAATGACCCTTAGTCAATCCGTCACCCTTTCGAGACAGATTCCCTACCTGACCATTACCTATTTCTTCGACCCATGACAAAATTAATAATTTTAGCCTTAATATCTCTTAATTTCTCTAAATTCTATTATTTATTATCTACTTTTTTTAATTATTATTAAATATCTACTTTATTTATTAATTATTAGGTACCTAATAAAGGTAAATATTTATCTAATATTAAATGTCTCTATCTATTATTTAATAAGGGCATGATTTCTGTAGATAACTAATAGATAAAGAATTAGAATTATTAAAGATAATAAGAATAGATAATAGTCAGGTAGAGAATCTACCTCAGGTCGGTAATAGAACAGGAAAGAATTAATAATATTAATATTAACTAATTCTTGCTCCTTATAATTACTACAGACTTATAAGATAATAAGGTAATTAAAATAGTAGATATAGTAATAATAAAGTTATATAGTTAAAAGTTATATAGTTAAAAGTTATAGGTTATACCAATCAGACCCTTGCAGAGTATCTCTGATACTAATTCAGGGGTGTCCTGATGATATTCTGTGACAGTTGAATCATCAGACCAGGACTCCAGGAGGTTCGTTGAACCGTTGAACGTAACAATAAATAGATAGTTTATCTAGTAAACTATCCAGTAAAATAACTAGTAAATTAGAAATATATATATTTAATTAATAAATAAGCTTAAATAAATATAGCCTTAAATAATTATTTAATAGATTTAATAATATTAAGAATCTAAAAAATAGATTAAGGATAATTTTATTTATTAGTATTATCTCTAGCTAGTAGTAAAGCTTTACTAAATAGAATAAGCTTAATATAATAATTATTAATTAGAGTCCTAATAGAAATCTAATATAATACTTTAGTAAAAATAATATTTAATAACTATAGGATTCAGTGGTAGTAATTTCTAGATATTCCTAATTAGTAGGATATACTACTATATATTATAGGATAGTAATCTTAATAAAGTTCTAGATGTTATTATATTTATATTAATAGAGTCTATAAAGTAGAGCTAAAGCTATTTAGATTGGTTTACTATTAAATCAGTAGGCAGTAATATCAATAGTGAATAAATAAGATAAACAACAGCAGCAGTATTCCCGGTAAGCAATGACTGCACCGCGACATGATATCTCTGATATATATCGGGAAAACTGATGCCACCAAGCACTGCCTTAGGGAACCAGAATTGAGATATAATACAGTACAGTACTAGTATAATTATATACATGGTGTGTCCGATTACTAGTCCACTTATCGGGGGGGTAGTGGCATCCAATGTACAGTTATATATTATATATGATTACTAGGCAGCTATGATATATCCCAGGTGTAATCAGGCTCTTGGCCCACCAGTGTAGTTGCATACACTGTTTTTTTATATGTGGAAAGAGTGTTTGGTGATGCATGCATATATATATATATATATATATATATATATCTGTGTATGTTCCTTTGTATGTAGCCATACGATTCCATTCCCTGAAGATGTACCACTTACTGGTGCACACCCACCCCATACTGTAAACTACAACAAGCACTACCCGGGCCACATAAAAAACAAAACAGAAAAGGGGTATATCAAGATGGCAGAACCAGCACCTTGAGCAAAGCCATGGCGAAGTGCTCGAGAACCCACCCCGAGGCCCCGTGACCGAATGGTGTGTTGGTATGGGCCACCCCCGCACTCTCACAACCCCGAAAATCTAGCTACCTACCACTTGACAACACCTAACAGTTCAACAGTTGCCCTAGGCATATGACTGTAAAAAGCGAACAGAGGAGACTGGGTATACTGTATTAAACCGCAGGGAAACATAACCTTACAACGCGACCCCAACACACCTGTGAATAAAAGAAGGACGTGGTATTGTACACACCCCAGGTACATGCCCATCAAGACCGGCCACGCATAGACTGACAAATAAATAGTTGCCCAACAGCGGCGGCACCCAAACAATCAAAACCCAGCGACACAAGCATGAACTCAACAGACATAGAGCGATGCAAGAAACGAATTGTACAATATCTATGGGACCCCGAACCGAAGAACGACGAGGAGCCGGGATCGCCAATATGGTGCCTGGGAGCACGATACTCTCCACCCGAACAGCGCATCACCCCACATGAAGAGTCCAGCAGGACACAGGAAGCCCTACCATCGGATACAGAGAAGGACTGCCCACAAAGCCGGACACTGACGTCGCAAGTGCACCGTAACGGGCGCCAGACAAGCACAACAAGTATAAGTACACCCGACTGGCCGGAGCCGTTCCTCCTAGACTTCGAATCAAAGATATGGATGACGTATAGGTCAAATTTCACCCCGATAGCCAAGGACACCAGCCGCGAGGGAAATCAGTCACTGACGATGGGCGTGCGGCTGAGAAGCCAATTCATTGAAACGCAAGGCTTCACAACTGATACGGGATGGGGCTGCATGATAAGATCAGGCCAAAGTCTACTAGTAAACGCGATGGCCATCGCGACACTGGGCCGTGGTACGAGCATCATGTCATCTTGGAGTGGAGACCCCAGGGCCGCTAATATTATCTAGGATGGCGACGAAGAAATAAGATTGAAGAGGAAGCGCAGCTGCTCTCACTATTCGCAGATTCCCCAGACGCCCCGTTCTCCATACACAACTTTGTCAAGTACGGAGCGGAGTTCTGCGGAAAGCACCCTGGGGAGTGGTTTGGACCAACCGCTACTGCCAGATGCATACAGTAAGGCTTGAGCGGAAACAAGTAGGCATGAGGTCAAAGCTCACGTCAGACCCAGAGGCCTATCAGCGAATTACAGCCAATCGACCCTTAAAGTATACATCGCAGACGACAATTCTGATGTTTACCAGGATAGGTTCATCAGCGCATCCAGGAATGAGCAAGGTATCGTTAGCCCCACACTCATACTGCTCGCACTCAGACTAGGGATTGATCGAGTCACCACCGTCTATTGGGAGGGGTTAAAAGCGGTACTACAGTTCCCACAATCGGTGGGGATTGCAGGGTATGCACCAGATCCGGAGCCAACGTGCCTCCTTCCTCGTTGCTAAACACGTCGAGTAGAGGACGACCGTCTGCTTCGCACTATTTCATTGCGGTCCAGGGATCGCATTTTTTCTACCTTGATCCACATAACACTCGCCCGGCACCGAACTATACCAAATTGGGTGCCTACACGAAAGATGAAGTCGATACGTATCACACTCGTCGATTGAGGAGACTCCATATTCAAGATATGGACCCAAGCATGTTAATAGGATTTCTAATCAAAGACGAAGAGGACTGGGAGGACTGGAAGGCTCGCATCGCATCCACACAAGGCAAACCTATTATCAACATTCTGAGCGCAAGCGACACCACTCCCTGGCAAGGTCGAAGAGAAGCTCTAGACGAAGTCGAGGCATTCGACGATGACGAATGATTAACTTGTAACCAAGCGAGCAATGTATTCCAGAATACAACACAGCGTGGCGTACGCTCACAAAACAGAGAACATTGGCGATGCCCCTAATGGATTGACAGTTAAATAGATTCATGAAACCACTGGATTCGAATTCAAGGAAGTAATTATACAACCAATTCCAGAACCCGAGTTATGTTACACCGCATCCATGTTTCAATAAAGTAAAGGCGTTGAAAGACAACATTTGACCCGAGGGGAAATAGAACAAGTAGGAAAAAAGACCATCCCATGACACGTAAGAAATTCCGCGAACACCCTTTAACCCGCCGCCTCAAACCGTTCAAGATGACGAGTAACAAAACAAATAAAACATATCCGTGCAATTAATAGAAAACAATAAAGTTCGACAAAAGCCTATTTGGCGGAAGAAGAGTACTTCGTAACGGCCTTCGTGCCCTCAGACACGGCGTGCTTGGCAAGTTCACCAGGCAGGATCAACCTCACGCTGTTCCAAGTCAGCAGTTGTAGCCATCAGAAGTATTGAGACTTACGAGGTCTGGATCTCCCGAGATGAGATGGTGGACTTCTTGTTGTAAGCGGCAAGCTTGGAAGCTTCTGTCGCAACGCGCTCGAAAATATCTGACATAATGTTAATGATAGGGTAGTCGATAAAGCGAAGAATTTCACGTACCATTGACAAAAGAGTTCAGAATGGACATGGCACGAGTGGAGATGCCGGTGTCGGGGTGCACTTGCTTAAGAACTGTCTCAAATTAGAATACACTGACATCGCACTTCCGACAGAAACTCACCCTTGTAGATGTAAGAAGAGTAGGTCTCCTTTCTGGTCTTTCCGCGCTTCTTCTTGTCCCCAGAGGCAGCAGCGGCTGTCTTCTTTCCGGCTTCCTTCTTCTCAGCGGGCGCCTTGCCAGCAGGGGCCTTGCCACCAGTGCTAGGCTTCTTCTCAGCAGCTTTGGGGGGCATTTTCAGATGTTGATAATTGAAAATTGGTTTCGATAAAATATGATTATAGATGGGGATGGAGAACAGACTGACGCGTCAAAGTGGGCGGGTGGGAATGAGTAGGAAAATGAAAGTTAAGAATACGCGGTGACGAGGGAGGCGCGCTACTTATACTCGGCTCCAAACACCATGTTGATCTAAAAAGCACAAAGGAGGCAGATTTTCGATACGGTAAGAATAACGTATGATTTGTATGATTAGGAAGCTCAGAACCCGCGGAGCACGCTAAAATTGGCGGTAAATTCGCGCTAATGATACAAGATTGTAAGAATCTACGATTAGTTTATGCGCTTTTCTCAATTCGGCATTGTTACATGACGACACCAACCAACGGGTACGATGGGGATGATCCGACCAATGATTGGCTGACCCCGCTAAGCGAGAGGGTGATCCGAAACGCGTCTGGACATCCCAGCGTCACTCTCATGGTGTCGTTATATATGCCCTCCACTCCTCCAGAGTAAGTGTCGTCCCTTTTCCGTTTCTATTTATCGTCCCCCGACCATACCTTACTACTCTTCGACAACGCGTCTTACATCCAACCACATCTCAATTTTTCAAGTTACACTTCTAAAAATCAATCACAATGACTGGCGGTAAATCTGGTGGCAAGGCGAGCGGTAGCAAGAACGCCCAGTCGTAAGTTTGGATTTTCACCACCCCTACCTTTGCGGTAGGCGCTTTGGAATCTCGACTAACTAAATGATAGTCGTTCTTCGAAGGCTGGTTTGGCCTTCCCAGTTGGCCGTGTTCACCGTCTGCTTCGCAAGGGCAACTACGCTCAGCGTGTTGGTGCTGGTAAGGCTTGCTTGCTAGTAGTTTGTTTATCCGGGTTCTAATTATTATCTTCCAGGTGCCCCTGTCTACCTGGCCGCCGTCCTCGAGTACCTGGCTGCTGAAATCCTCGAGCTTGCTGGAAACGCCGCTCGTGACAACAAGAAGACCCGTATCATTCCCCGTCACCTTCAGCTAGCCATCCGAAATGATGAGGAGTTGAACAAGCTACTGGGTCACGTCACCATCGCCCAGGGCGGTGTTCTTCCTAACATTCACCAGAGTATGCATCTGAAACCGTGCTTTGATTGTATTTGTTTTGCTAACATAGGTTTAGACCTCCTCCCCAAGAAGACCCCCAAGGCCGGAAAGGGTAGCCAGGAGCTGTGAAGTTTTTCTTTTTTTCCTTTCGTTTATTTGCTTGGGGTTTGTCATTCGGCGTGGTTTGGTTCTCTTACTGATATGATAACGGGGTTCTGGACTGGGCACGTTTATGGCTCTTTTAATTTCTTATGCGTTTCGTTTTCATTGTTGTAAATTATGCTCACGGGCATGGAATGATACCGACAAATTCAAAATGACCTCACTGGATTGTAATCTTTTCTCGCAAAGCCACTGTCACTGTAGAAAGGAAACATTACGGTTGTGGGCTGACGCTTCCATCAGTACGAGCGTTTGCCTCATGTGCTCCAACATGTCATGTATAAGGTGAAATATCAAAGCTATAATAAATTGAACACTACCTAATCACCGCATACAAGGGGTTCGCTGTTTAATTTCTGGCTAACATCAGTGAGCCGCAGCACTTCCAGCGGCGTCTGATCAATTGGTTAGTCCCGCCAAAGTGCTCAATGTCCGGCAGAAAATAATGATTGCACTCACAGGGTAACTGAGGGGCAGGTAGGTTTCTCTCGTATTTATTTCCTTTTGCAAGTGTTAAAAAAGCGACAGTGAGGCCAAGTATTACATGTAGACATACCACCAGGGGCTGTAGGTGCGCGGTAAGGGTCAGGATGTTTCCACGTCTCTAGTAACTTTTCCGTCTCCCGGAGTAGAACCTAGCAAAGGTGAGTCGAAGCTTTTCGTCGCTGGCACGGACACCACATACTTTCTGTTGCCGAGGGTCACGAATATCCTTATTCGCCTCGAAAAGCGACCGGATATAAACTGCCTGCCCTCTCCAAACGTTTCGGTGCACAGCCCAGTCCAGGGCGAGCTTCAAGGACCGCCGGTAGAGGGATCTATTCAAATTGATGTTAGGAAGTGGCCAAATTATCCAATCATTGCCAACTTACGTGACAGCGTTAACGGACATAGTAAAAAAAGTAAAATAGATTAAGAGAGAATGATGAGGCAGTCGCGATCTCGGCGCGATATCACTTGCGAACTGAGATCTGAACTTGACAAAATGTGCTAGATTGGCACCTCTGCGTTACCAGACTTCCGTAGTAATAATAATCCGTCGCCTACCGAGTTGAGGGAGTTTAGGCAGGGGAGAGCTCCTGCTGAGGGAATTTCCGGTACTTCTCGGCCCGGACTGGCTAGCTTGTCTTGAACTTCTGAGAGGTATACCTCATCAACCACTTTTCACTATATCCCTTCACCCGAAGATCTTTTAACACCCGCAAATCTCCCGTTTCCTTGTTCCATCTGAAGTCACAATGGCTTCCCGGTTACCTCTTCGTCAATTCTCCGCGCAGCGCCTGAGGTCTATGCCTCGCGTACCACGTTCGATATGCTGCAGGACCTTCACTTCGGTGAGGTGCTTTGAAGGCGTCCGAACCAGCCCAAGGTCAACCCATGGCTTAAAATCTGCGCCAAGCCCACGGTATGATTATATGATATGCAATGCGCTTAAATTCCGTCCCAGACTCATCGTTTCTCAGGGACGCGCTTTCGAAGGTCAATATCGTCCCGATCGGACGCCATCAGATTCGAACTTATGGTAATCAGCTTCTTTTATTCGTGTAAAATGTACTGACTCTTGAAACAGCCGACACCGTTGTCAAGGTTCCCCAAATGGCCGAGTCAATCACAGAGGGGACATTGAAGCAATTCTCAAAACGTAGGTTCTCCCGATCAATGTATGAAACGTTATTAATTTCCCGTGGAAGAGGTCGGAGACTATGTCGAGCGTGACGAGGAAATCGCAACAATCGAAACCGATAAAGTCAGTCCTAGGCTATAAGAACCTGGTATACATCACATTTCCTGGGAGGTTGCTTACACGCGTTAGATCGATGTATCGGTTAATGCGCCTGAATCCGGCGTCATCAAGGAGTTGCTTGTGAGCGAGGAGGACACCGTCACGGTCGGACAGGATCTTGTGAAATTGGAAGCAGGTGGCGCACCGGAAAAGAAGTCAGAGCAGGCAACTGAGAAGCCCAAGGAGCCTGCCGATCCCAGCTCAGGATCTGAAAAGCCGAAGGCACCGCAACCAGCCCCTTCGTCTCCTGGCCCCGAAAAGGCTCCTTCGCCTACAAAGTCGACCTCTCCAGGTGCCGAGGCCCCCAAACCGGCACAACAGGATGCATCCAAGGCCCAGGCGTCTGAGGATGCGAAACCCGCATTGGGGCCCCGCGAGGAGAGGAGGGTAAGTTGAATCTTCCTCCAACCTTTTGTTTCTCCCGAGTTACTGCTAATAGGCGATATTTTAAGGTCAAAATGAACCGGATGAGACTAAGGATAGCTGAGCGTCTAAAGCAATCTCAAAACACAGCTGCTTCCCTCACTACCTTCAACGAAGTTGACATGTCCTCCCTGATGGAGTTCCGAAAACTATACAAAGACGATGTCCTTAAGAAGACGGGTGTCAAGCTAGGGTTCATGAGTGCTTTTTCTCGTGCTTGTGTTCTGGCCATGAAGGATGTTCCCACTGTTAATGCCTCCATTGAGGGACCTAATGGTGGTGATACCATTGTCTATCGCGACTACGTTGATATTAGTGTCGCTGTCGCCACAGAAAAGGGCCTGGTTACACCAGTGGTCCGCAATGCGGAGACAATGGACCTTGTGGGCGTTGAGAAATCCATCGCGGATCTTGGAAAGAAGGTCCGTCTCTGCTTACACCAAGCCTTCATCCTCTGTAGTCTAACTGTCAATCACTAGGCGCGCGACAACAAGTTGACCATTGAGGATATGGCTGGGGGCACATTTACTATCAGCAATGTGAGGAATCCGTTCAGTCTTTGGGGGCGATCCAGGTACTAATGGGTCTTTAGGGCGGCGTTTTCGGATCTCTGTTGGGCACACCCATCATCAACCTCCCTCAAACTGGTATGTTGGGCTCCTAGAGCGGCTTGTAGGGTGGCCAGGCTAACCTCCTTTCTCAGCTGTTCTTGGGCTCCATGCGATCAAGGATAAGCCCGTGGCCGTCAATGGAAAGATTGAGATTCGTCCAGTATGTTGGCATCCGTCACTGTGTTTTTATATCAAGATCATGGTTCTAATCTTTGTTTCAGATGATGTATCTCGCTCTTACTTACGATCATCGACTCCTAGATGGCAGAGAGGCTGTCACTTTCTTGGTTAAAGTATGCTTTTTCTGGCACCTACCTTTCCACATCCTCTTTAGCAGGATCATGCTAACAATGAGTCAACAGGTGAAGGAGTATATTGAAGACCCCCGCCGCATGCTGTTAGGCTAGGCATACTGGCGCCCTTGTTATTTTGTATTGTAAACTATTCAATTCCACATGTGCGATATATAGCAATGTTTAAATTCCAAATATAGTAGAATACCAGCCAGCACGCTAATCGCTTTAACCTTCCCTCTGACCATACAAAACAGGGTTCGGGATATGTAAATGAGAAGTGGGCTTTTCTCGTCGTCGTTGAGCGTGCTAACTAAACTCAGCGTCCGCGTTTCAATTCAAGCCTATTTCTTGTTTCAGTCGCTGTGTTTCAGCGCGGCTTAGGCCCTCGAGTTTCCCTCTTTCGAGTTGTAAGAGTACCGGAGGTTCCAGCATCCGCATGATATCGGTCAGGTCACGAAGGAGGGTTGTCAGCCCACCCTCGTTCATGCGCTCCGTTTGGCAGGCTAGTTTAAATAGAGTGTCTATTGAGACCCCTATTGACGGCAATATCTGAAAGATGTACTCTGGAATCTTAGTTGCTCTTTCCTCGTCCGAGAGGCTTGTGTAGTATTCCATAAACCCTTCAGAACCACCGTTATTGGAGTCCTGGTACACTCGAAAAATGGCGTGTATGCAAAGCTGAATTGCGATCTCGGCGGCACGGCGCTTTACCGCTTCCATGCTCAAAACATTGCAGGTGGACACGAACATGCTGGTCATTTCCACCAGTACATTCGGCTCTATCCGAACAGCCGAGTTGAGAATTTTGATAATGTCCAGAACCTGGGCCTTTATTTTTATGCTCACCGGCAACACTTGACTTGGCTGGAGAATAGACTTGAGCACTGGATGTCGAAGTTTTAGCCGTTTATACAACCCCCATATGGTGTGCTCTATTGTTACTTACTCTGTGTCGTGTCCTCCACACAGGTCACATCCCACTCGTTGGTGCTGTCCCCTGTTGCATTTATGGCTGTATGTATGGCTGTGCACAGCATGTAGTCGAATATGCAGATATTGACATCATCCAGCGTGTCCTCGTCTGCCCTTCTTTCATCCATTGTTGTTAGCGGGTGATGCTAATTTGCCGGTGATGGGCTGTCTATCCCAGTGGGCAGTGTAGTGGGGACAAAAGTGACGCGATGTTATGGTATATTACTGTCTGTCTGCCACTGTTTTTCCTTTCCTTTTCTTTTCTTTTCTTTCTTTTTCGGATATTGAGGCTTTGTCGGTTTGCAGTTTACAGGTTGGGCTGTAGGGGTGGTTTCACTGGTGGGTTATCGTCATTTAGGAAGGTGCTGGTGAGGGCTTTTCTCGGAATTTTCGTCGGCGTGCCTTGGGAGAGGGGGTCTAGGTGATTCGTTTTTGTGTAATTTTTGGCCAGAACTAATATATATATACACAAATATATATATACAACACCGGGTGGTGTGGCCTTTACTAATAACGAACCAGTTTGTTACCTAACTAGTTATTAGTTAGTACGCGGTTACTCGTGCTTTGCCAGCCCACGACAACTTTTACCAGCCCATGGGTCATGGAACTCGTGGCTCATGGCGACACGGGGAAGGGACATGAATGACTCAGCCAAAAATGGAAAGAAGGCAAAAGAACCATTCCATTGAAAGAAAATCACAGTTATCACATTGGACCACCTTCCACGTGATTGACCTGATGTGGTAATTGCGTCATGCGATGGGTAAAACCACCTTCCAGACCAGACTTGATAACGACAATGTAAAGCCAGTTGGTGGTGTGAGCCCACCATTTAAAAAGGTGCCTGGACCCTACACCAAATGATCAAGCAACTCAGGACGTTTCTACCAGAAATTAATCAAACCACCAAGAGATCCAACACAATGGCGTGGTATTGTTCGGGATCATCGAACAATGAACTGATTGAGAACCTATCCAAGGAAGGACTGATAAAGAATGAAAGAGTGAAAAGGGCAATGATGGCGGTGAGCATAGCCCTCATCTCAGCATGCGTTTAGGCCCTATTTTGAAATGCCCCCAAAAGAAGACCCAGTGTATATGGGTACTCCCGACCACACCCTGGGTATTGGACATTTACTGCAGCGTATATCTGACTGAGTAAACAAGGTTGATCGTGGTCACTATGCACCTTCTAGACCGTACTCAGACTCGCCGCAGCCTATCGGCCATGGAGCAACAATTTCCGCACCGCACATGCATGGACATGCATGCGAGTATCTTATCCAATATCTCGGACCAGGTTCGCGGGTCCTGGACATTGGCTCTGGATCGGGATATCTGACCCATGTAATTGCCAATCTGGTTGCGGAATCATCAACCAGCGGAGGCTCGAAGGGGCAAGTCATCGGCGTCGACCATATACAAGAATTAGTGACGCTAGCGCATGATAACATGAACAAGTCCGAAGAGGGCAGAGAGCTTCTAGCTACTGAAAAGGTGAAATTTATCAAAGCTGATGGCCGATGTGGATGGCCAGAAGGGGCACCGTATGATGCCATCCACGTTGGCGCAGCGGCAGCAGAACTTCATCCACTGCTGGTCGAGCAGCTGCGAGCACCAGGCCGGATGTTCATACCCGTCAACGCCGAGGATGAACACGGCACGTTATCCAGCGCTGCATTTGGAGGCGGACAGCATATCTGGGTAGTGGACAAAAAGGAGGATGGTTCCATCCACAAGGAGAAGGTGTTCCAAGTTAGCTACGTGCCTCTGACTGATCCACCAAAATAGTCAGACTTGAGCTGTGGTCATGCCAAGTCTTGCTACCTTTCGCATTGATAATTTTTTTTTTCTCGCTCCTATTGTTTCTTATTTAGATACGCAAGTGAGGCATTTTGCCCAGAAATTGGAAACACTACCATACAAGACTGTTTATATTGCTGATTCACGCCAGACGGAGTGTTAAGGGGCAGCACCGAAACAAGGTGCTCGTGCAATGTAAATGTATCACGGTGCCAGTGTGCCAGAATAAGACAAGGTTTTATAAAGACGGAAGAATAAGAGCACTGGGTGGAATTTGGTATCTGGATTATAGCCCTAGAACGGGAAACCGCCAGGGAAGTTAAATCCCTGCCCCGAAGAGAATTTGAACTGCGGACCACCGCCCTGCTGGAAGAAGAATTGTTGGCCCCCACCGAAAGGGCTGCCCTGGAAAGGATGCTGTCTTGGTGACTCTGGGTCATTGGGATCAACGCCATTATCATACTGTGCCCTGGTTTCGGTGTCAGAAAGGACTTCATAAGCCTCGTTAATGCCGGCCATTTTTTTCTCAGCTGCCTCCTTCGTAACACCCTGGGCCAAGGCTTTATCAGGGTGATGCTGTTTCACCAGCTCTCGGTAAGCTCGCTTAATCGCCCTCTCATCAGCATCCCTACCGACACCAAGAACCTTGTAATAATCCTTTCGTTTGGAACGCTTCTGTAGAATCGTGGCTTTCTGAAAGAGATTTTGAGCTTCCTTTGACTGGGGGTGATGTTCCTTGGCCGTGTTAAGCGCACGTATCGCGTCGTCGAATCTATCCTCGTCTAGAGCAGCCTGGGCATTGAATAAGAGTGCCGGCAAAGAATGGGGATCCAACCCGAGAGACTCGGCGCAGAAAGTAGATGCGCGTTTCGGCATATGTACCTGAGTTCAACAATCAATTAGTTTAGCCCAGAGCATCTTAAAAGATAAGTAGCCCACGCACCTCGTTGTACGCCTCGCAGGTTCGTTCAATCAAGGTCACATAGAGGAGACCCCGGGATTCAGAAAATATGTGGCCTGCTTCCCTGGCCTGTTTCACATCACCCTTAACATCTTCAATAAGCCCAGGCTCCCCGTCGACACCGACCAGGAGGTTCAGAACATTATTAAATTTTCGCGCGGCTACAGAATCCTGTAGCCTTCGAATCCGCTTATCTAGCTGCTTTTCCCTCCGGTAGAGCTTGTTGCACGGTTTTGAATCCGGATCTGAATGCAAGCATTTGCGTATCTGTGAAAGTCCTCGATCACTGTCATTGAGGGTATAGAAAAGCATGGATGAGATCTGCAAGTGCGGGTCTATCAGGCCTGGCGAGATTTGCAATGTATGCACGAGGTCGCTAATTCCTTCCTCTAGTTCGCCTTTCTCAAAGCGACAATGTGCCCGACTTCGGCGCAGGTTGAGAGACGCGCTGGCCTTCGTGATAGCGGCACTCGCCTCAACTAGGCAGGTTTCCCAGACGCCATTCTTCTCCGCATCCAATGCTCGAGTGGCAGCGCCCCGCGCGCTCTCGAGCTCTTTATATTCAGGCGAGTCTTTTTTCCCAGCCTTCTCAAGATCACCTAAAGCGCCCGACCAATCAGCAACATTCGACTTGAGACGAGCTCTCTGAAGTAGAGCGCTCTCGAAATTTGGCTTCAGCTGAAGGACACGGTCAAAATCATCACGGGCTTGCGATCGGCGCCCTAATGACAGGTAGGTAGCGCCACGCTGGAAAACAGTTAGATAATTTGTTGGGTCTCTCGAGATCGCTGCATCAAGGTAGACCAAAGCGTCGCGCGGAGAACCACTCGAAAGATGCGTCTTCGCGGTAGCAATTAAAGATGAGACTGGGGTATCAGCAGAAAATTGGGGCTGTAGTCCGAAGCTTCCTGGCACGCAGGCAAGGAAGGCTGTTATCGCGCAGAGTGGTAGAAGCATCCTCGAATATGGACAGGTCGAAAGGAAAAAAGAAAGACAGATCGATTTATACCAAAGATCGGGAAATGAAGAAAAACAGAGCAGTTCTGTGGAGATAATATCTAATACAGGTCGCAAGATGCCCGATAGCAAATTACATGATCCTGGTGCCGGGTGCCTTCATTTTATCATCATTTTGCGATGTTTCTATTTCTATACTTGCGTCGGTTCTTCCAGTCTGGCCTTTACCGCGCGTTACGCTACCGTAAATTACCACACGTGACAGCGACCTGAATGGAAGCGGCCATTACATGTTTACTCGGAGAACGTCAAGGTTCCTTAACGATGCTTCCAGCCCCCTGGGTATGCTCACGATGCATTGTGCGATTTGCTCGAATTCTTCGGAATCAAAGGTCATTTTACCAGCAGAGAGGTCTACAAACCGGTACGCAACGTTCCTACGCCCTCGGACGTCCGATACTGACGATAGGTTTTGGGATATCTAGATGGTGGCCTCTCGCCTGCTTTAATAGTACGAGCCCGCTCTTTAGCGGCTGAACATGCGGCACTTCTGGGTGAACTGGCGACGTCGTTCGATCCTAAGTCTGCGAGGCGCGTTGGTGAACTAGGTCCGGTTGCAAAAGCAGTCGCCGAATGGAACAATGCTAATAAGGTCTGCCGCTTGCTCGTCCCAAGCCAATAGGGTGTCCAACTAACATTACATAGTCCATATCGGAGCTTAAGTCTATGCTACAGGACCCAGATGCTGAAGCGGAATTAAGGTCTCTCGCTGTCGAGGAATTAGAGACTACGGAGGCTACACTGAGTACGGTATCGGACAGTCTGAAGCGCGCTCTTGTTCCCCGTCACCCTTTCGCAGACCTCCCGTGTTTGTTGGAGATCCGACCAGGTGCAGGCGGAGATGAAGCTAGCATATTTGCTTTCGAGTTACTAAAGATGTATACTGCATTCTGTGTTCGACGAGGTTTACGATCTGCTGTAATAAAGCGAGAACTTGGCGACGGCCGAGAAGACTGTCTGAGCGAGGCTGTATTGGAAATTGACGCGAGAGGGGCATATGATCTGCTGAGAACCGAGTCAGGCGTACATCGAGTTCAGAGGGTCCCAGCTACAGAGGCCAAGGGCCGCACACATACAAGTGCTGTTAGTGTAATGGTTCTCCCTAGCTTCCCGGACACAGGAACAGGGGAAGACTGCGCGCTTAATCTCGATGACCCCAACAGTGATTACTATATCGATCCACAGGAAGTCCGAACGGAGAAAATGAGAGCCAGCGGCGCTGGTGGTCAGCATGTGAATAAGACCGAATCAGCCATCCGTCTCACTCACGTACCCACTGGGACGGTGGTCTCGATGCAAGATTCGCGGTCCCAGCATGCAAATCGCAAAAAGGCGTGGCAAATATTGCGAGCCAAATTGGCTGAAGCCCGACAGGAGGCGCGAGAGCAGGAATTAGTCGAGCTACGAAGAGGTGTGATGGGTGGTGTAGCGCGGATGGGCCGGGGGGATAAAGTTCGGACTTACAATTACGGCCAGAGCCGCTGCACGGATCACCGAAGTGGTTTCACTGTCCATAATTTGGACGACGTGCTGGAGGGAGGCGAGACCCTGGAAACGGTAATGGACAGCGTACGGTCTTGGTTGATTGACCGCGAAATACTCGCAATCACGTCTGGGGCATAGAAAAATAAAAAATGAAACAGCGAGGTGGTTGCGAAGTTTGTACATTGAAATTCGGGGTTGAAAGAGCTTTTTCTATTGCATACGCGGTCTGTATTTATGTCCATGGACGTGGCACCGATGGTATAATCGATGTGACAGTTGCATTGAAACCGCCCGCATTACCACTTAAGATAATGCCTGGTTCTTTGTGGTTCAATGTTGTTATAGATATTTCCTTTCCGGATCTATGGAGTCAAGCAGGTCCATGGATTTCTCATACCTATTGGTAGTCAGCAAATCATCCACAAACAGGAGGCCTTGACTTGAACAAACATGGTGAATACTATGCCACCACTCATGATTAATCTCGCTAGTCTTGGAACAGCTCCGGACCAGAAGGTTAGTAGGCCCTCATCTTTGAAGATTCTTGCCGCACAGACAAAGCTGTTCTTGTAACTTCTGCTCGCCTCTAGTGATTGCATTCTACTTAGTTGTCAGCGCTTATTCCGGTTATTCCGCAAGTCGTGTGATCGAACCTAGTCTTGACCGTGTCAAGGGGCTGCGTGGCGTAACTGTATACTACCGTTAGTAAAGTCCCTCGATATATCGATGCAATAATCTCTATTAGGCATACACAGTAATCAGACCTGCCATGCCCCCAAGAGCAAAGGTGCTTGCCGTCCCTAGCTTTTCGCCAGGCGCAACATAACCCTCCGCCATTTGCTTCAGCATTGTGTAGCTCGAGAACCTAGTGGCCGAGTTTGCCGCCTGCCTTGCCGTAGTAGGAACAAAGCCTTGGAAGAAGCCGCGAATACCTCGCTCCCGAAATATCACTCCGCTACCGTGAATGAACCCGCGCATGCGCGGATTGGGAGATTTGCGGTCGTCGATCCTGTGCGAAATGGGGAAAACACGGTATTAGCTACACATGGAACAGTAACGGTAAAGGTAGAATCCNTGGATAAAGTTGACAGGAACATTGGATAAAACCAACAATTGGGTTTTTATGCTTTCAAACGGCGTCACTGCGAGCAATGACTCGGTGAATCCAGCACCAAAACCAGCAATAACTGTCCTTGGCCCCGATATTTTTCCATCCTCACCCTGAAGCATTGACTTGAACGTGTCAAATGCGACGAAGCCTAAACACATGTAAGAATCACACCAACCCGAACAATGTAAACTAGGCCGCGAAACTCACGAATTCCAGCCTTTAAAGAGTTCCCTATGATTAATGTTGTACAGCCGGCATACCATTGTGCCCCAAACGGTGGCCACGGGAGTTTCTTCGAGTCATGCAGTCTGCGATTGAGTTGCGACCGAGTCTTCGCGACTAAAAACCACTTAATATTTTAACTCATGGAAAGGGGACCGGATTCTGATAAGTATACATTCGGCTGGATAAGTGATTGCTAAACCACGTTAGCAAACACCCCCCCAAAGCATGAAAGGCGAACTTCAACGTTACCGATTTCGATTGCACCAGCAGTAGATCCCGCAAGAATAGATCTCAAGCTGCTTGGCTGAGTGTTCATTACTTGCAGTTAGCGAAGTTCCAATGTTTTGAATGTTTAAACAAACCTTGCGCCGTTGATCGTTCCTCGCCGCAGCCATTGCGAAAACAAGGGAGTGACGGTTATCGAGTACTGAATCGAAAGTATGGTGCCCGGCTGCGGGACGCCGACCTGAAAAAGAGCCTCGGATACCTCCAGCGGCAGACCCTGATAGGCCGACTTCGCACCGCAATCGGACGGCTTTTCTTTCGTCCCCTATCCGCGAGGATTCTTGTATGGGAGTATACCTAATGGAAATTGAAAACGGCTACTGCCAGCCTACTGGTAATGATGAATGCTAATAAGTATTTCACAGTTTCACTACGCTAATTATCGGGAAATAATTGGCATTTTTGCTAGACGGTAGTTCGAGATACGCGGCACCAGTAACATCGAAAGCATCTAGATTCCCAATCTCCCCCCGTCTTTTGCCCTTTTCCCTTTTCCTTTTCCTTTTCCTTTTTTTTTTTTTTTTTTTTTTATTTATATATTTAATTTTTTTTCATTCTTTTCCTTTT